>NC_079215.1:37444739-37464739 GCF_029633865.1 Lampris incognitus
ACACAGGCTCAGTCAAAAGTAATGGCAAATGGGCTGCATTTTTTACAGCGCTTTTCTAGTCTACCGACCACTCAAAGCACTTTATTTACAGTGTATACCTCACATCCACTCATTCACACACAGATGGTGGAGGCTGCCATGCAAGACACCAACCTGCTCATCAGCAGCAGTTAAGGGTTCAGTGTCTTGCTCAAGTACACTTCGACACGCTCTCCGCAGAGCCGGGAATCGAACCAGCGACCTTCCGATTACTAAATGACCCGCTCTACCGCCTGAGCAATGCCACCCTTAAAAGCAGCTTGACTGTAAGCTGTCGCCACCACTGATATTTGCAAGAATGGCACACAGCCAGCTGAGATCAACACCAGATCAGCGGGAGAAAGTAGCTAGGGTCAAGACGTTGACAATTTAGGAAGCAAACAAACAGCAACATGGTCACCTCTGTGAATGTTAACCACGTCTGTTCGCGCAAATCATCGCCTGTGTCTGTAAACTGTGATCTGTACTTTTTAATCAGTAAGGATAAATATTACTGTGTGCACACGGCAATGATTTGTTTACCCCCCAGCAAATGCTGCCTACCCATACCATGTGAAGACTTTCCCCTCAAATTTAGAGCAAAATAAGCCTCCCCATCTGAGCGCTGTGCAAATATCCACCCGCCTGTGTGGAATAAGCTTTAAAGGGCCGCGCCAGTGGTTGGTCTTGGTGAAGCCCCTCCGCTGTACATTTTTAAATAATGCATCAGATGTGTGTGTTCTGCCTCGGAGTGATTATGTTAGAGGGTATATTCGCTCATGTTCACTGCACACCTAGGGCGGACTTAAGTGAATTTAGGCATCCTTCGGGAAGCAACGTAAACTTTTATTCATTGCTACTACACATTTCTGAGACGTTGGCTGGTTTTCAAATGATCTTTGATTTTCCCATCTTTCCAAGTTCCCAAGCCAAACTGGTGTCTAAATGTCTGTTATTTGTTATTCAAAAACCATCCACCCATCCCATCCATTATCCAAGCCGCTTATCCTAATTGGGGTCGTGGGATGCTGGAGCCTATCCCAGCAGTCATGGGGCAGCAGGCGGGGAGACACCCTAGACAGGCCACTAGTCCATCACAGGGCTCACATATTCACACACACATTCACACCCAGGGACAATTTAGTATGGCTGATTCACCTGACGTATATGTCTTTGGACTGTGGGAGGAAATCAGAGCACCCAGAGAAAATCCACGCAGACACGGGAACAACATGCAAACTCCACACAGAGGACGACCCCCAATGTTGGACTACCCCAGGGTTCGAACCCAGGACCTTCTAGCTGTGAGGCAACCAAGCTAACCACTGCACCACCGTGCCGCCCCTATTCAAAACCAACAATGCATCAACTGCAAAGAATCATCTGTTTTCACACAAGCAAGAGAGTGAATGATAGGCTATTGATTAGTGTACAGATTACCATCTGTGATTTCTCCAATCATGAATGGTAATATATATATATATATATATATATATATATATATATATATATATATATATATATATATACACTCACC
The DNA here is from genome assembly GCF_029633865.1 of Lampris incognitus. Taxonomy (NCBI): domain Eukaryota; kingdom Metazoa; phylum Chordata; class Actinopteri; order Lampriformes; family Lampridae; genus Lampris; species Lampris incognitus. The sequence goes on from NC_079215.1 coordinate 37,446,295, forward strand.
GGCCACTTTATTAGGCACACCTGTCCAACTGCTCGTTAATGCAAATTTCTAATCAGCCAATCACATGGCAGCAACTCAATGCATTTAGGCATGTAGACATGGTCAAGACGATCTGCTGCAGTTCAAACCGAGCATCAGAATGGGGAAGAAAAGTGATTTAAGTGACTTTGAACGTGGCATGGTTGTTGGTGCCAGACGGGCTGGTCTGAGTATTTCAGAAACTGCTGATCTACTGGGATTTTCACGCACAACCATCTCTAGGGTTTACAGAGAATGGTCCGAAAAAGAGAAAATATCCAGTGAGTGGCAGTTCTGTGGGCGAAAATGCCTTGTTGATGCCAGAGGTCAGAGGAGAATGGCCAGACTGGTTCAAGCTGACAGAAAGGCAACAGTAACTCAAATAACCACTCATTACAACCGAGGTATGCAGAAGAGCATCTCTGAACGCACAACACGTCGAACCTTGAGGCAGATGGGCTACAGCAGCAGAAGACCACACCGGGTGCCACTCCTGTCAGCTAAGAACAGGAAACTGAGGCTACAATTCGCACAGGCTCACCAAAATTGGACAATAGAAGATTGGAAAAACGTTGCCTGGTCTGATGAGTCTCGATTTCTGCTGCGACATTCGGATGGTAGGGTCAGAATTTGGCATCAACAACATGAAAGCATGGATCCATCCTGCCTTGTATCAACGGTTCAGGCTGGTGGTGGTGGTGTAATGGTGTGGGGGATATTTTCTTGGCACACTTTGGGCCCCTTAGTACCAACTGAGCATCGTGTCAACGCCACAGCCTACCTGAGTATTGTTGCTGACCATGTCCATCTCTTTATGACCACAGTGTTCCCATCTTCTGATGGCTACTTCCAGCAGGATAACGCGCCATGTCATAAAGCTCGAATCATCTCAGACTGGTTTCTTGAACATGACAATGAGTTCACTGTACTCAAATGGCCTCCACAGTCACCAGATCTCAATCCAATAGAGCACCTTTGGGATGTGGTGGACCGGGAGATTCGCATCATGGATGTGCAGCTGACAAATCTGCAGCAACTGCGTGATGCTATCATGTCAATATGGACCAAACTCTCTGAGGAATGTTTCCAGTACCTTGTTGAATCTATGCCACGAAGGATTAAGGCAGTTCTGAAGGCAAAAGGGGGTCCAACCCGGTACTAGCAAGGTGTACCTAATAAAGTGGCCAGTGAGTATATATACAGTGCAACCGGAAAGTATTCACACCCCTTCACTTTCCCCACATTTTGTTATGTTACAGCCTTATTCCAAAATGGATTAAATTCCTTTTTTTTCTCATCAATCTACATACAATACCACATAATGACAAAGTGAAAAAGGTTTTGTAGACATTTTTGCAAATGTATTAAAAATAAAAAACTGAAATATTGCATGTACATAAGTATTCACATCCTTTACTCACTACTTGGTTGAGGCACCCTTGGCAGCGATTACAGCCTCAAGTCTTCTTGGGTATGAAGTTACAAGCTTTGCACACCTATATTTGGGGTATTTCTCCCATTCTTCTCTGTAGATCTTCTCGAGCTCTGTAAGGTCAGATGGGGAGCGTTGCTGCACAGCTATTTTCAGGTCTTTCCAGAGATGTTCAATGGGGTTCAAGTCTGGGCTCTGGCTGAGCCACTCAAGGACATTCACAGACTTGTCCTGAAGCCATTCCTTCGTTGTCTTTGCTGTGTGCTTAGAGTTGTTGTCGTGTTGAAAGGTAAACCTTCGCCCCAGTCTGAGGTCCTGAGCGCTCTGGAGCAGGTTTACATCAAGGATCTCTCTGTATTTTGCTCCATTCATCTTTCCCTTGATCCTGACTAGTCTCCCAGTTCCTGCCGCTGAAAAGTATCCCCACAGCATGATGCTGCCACCACCATGCTTCACTGTAGGGATGGTATTAGCAAGGTGATGAGAGGTGCCTGGTTTCCTCCAGACGTGACATTTGGCATTCAGGCCAAAGAGTTCAATCTTGGTTTCATCAGACCAGAGAATCTTGTTTCTCATGGTCTGAGAGTCCTTTAGGTGCTTTCTGGCAAACTCCAAGCGGGCTGTCATGTGCCTTTTACTGAGCAGAGGCTTCCGTCTGGCCACTCTACCATAAAGGCCTGATTGGTGAAGTGCTGCAGAGATGGTTGTCCTTCTAGAAGGTTCTCCCATCTCCACAGAGGAACGCTGGAGCTCTGTCAGAGTGACCATCGGGTTCTTGGTCACCTCCCTGACCAAGGCCCTTCTCCCCCGATTGCTCAGTTTGGCTGGGTGGCCAGCTCTAGGAAGAGTCCTCGTGGATCCAAATTTCTTCCATTTACGAATGATGGAGACCGCTGTGCTCTTCGGGACCTTCAAAGCTACCCTTCCCCAGATCTGTGCCTTGATACAATCCTGTCTCGGAGGTCCACAGACAATTCCTTTGACTTCATGGCTTGGTTTCTGCTCTGACATGCACTGTCAACAGTGGGACCTTATATAGACAGGTGTGTGTCTTTCCAAATCATGTCCAATCAATTGAATTTACTACAGGTGGACTCCAATCAAGATGTAGAAACATCTCAAGGATGATCAGTGGAAACAGGATGAACATGAGCTCAATTTTGAGTGTCATAGCAAAGGGTGTGAATATTTACGTACATGCAATATTTCAGTTTTTTATTTTTAATAAATTTGCAAAAATTTCTAAAAAACCTTTTTCGCTGTGTCATTATGGGGTATTGTATGTAGATTGATGAGGAAAAAAAGGAATTTAATCCATTTTGGAATAAGGCTGAAACAACAAAATGTTGGGAAAGTGAAGGGGTGTGAATACTTTCCGGATGCACTGTATATAGCCCATGCATGTGTGTGCATTCAAGGCATTATGGTGTTCAAGCATATCATAGCAGAAATTTGATCAATTTTTTTCTACGGTATTTATTTATTTTACTTTCTAAAAGTGCTGCTAGTTGTTGGTAGTAGAAGAAGTCTTTAGATGTCCTTTGTAAATAAAATATCTACAATATATCTGCAATGGTGAGCGCACAAATTATAACGCATGGATAACACGCACAAACAAGCAATTGGTCCACCCAACCTCCCAATTTGAGCCCACACACACACACGCACACACACGCATGCGTGCATATACCATCGAAGTAGAAGTACACACTCTCAGGGCATCGTCTTGGGAGTCTCTCTCTCGTGAAAAGGAGCGGTTGCGCTCGGTTGCGCTCCATGAATAATATGTCCAAAACACAGCAAATATGCAGTTTTTGGCTTTTAGTGTATTGGAGCCTACAGGGATTTTTAAAGCATCAGTGCTGTGTGATAATGTTTGCTGGCAAAAGTAACGTTAATTGGGTCAAATAAAATGTCAAGCAGCAGTGGAATTTCCAAAACTCCCAGCTGAGGGAGATTTACAATGACCCCTTCTAGTGGTAAAAAGTAGTAGCCTAAATACTGGTTATCGTTGGTATTAAAGAGCCATTACAGAGTAACTGGTAAAACACCTTGTACGTGCATTAATCTAGGAAGGCACACATAACGTGCTAGTCTACTAAGCAAATCTTCATCAACGATTTCACTACAGCTAGCATCACACCGGCTCATGAGAACTTGTGAGTTGTTTTTTTTTTGTGTGTTTTTTTCACAGCAAACCTTTAATTACCAAGCTGACAGCAAGTCAGACACTGCAGGGGAGGAGCACATGTGAAAATAGAAAACATCTCTATAGAAACAGCACATTCGTTCAGATGTTGTTCTTAATCCCATGACCAGCCCTTAAAAGGGGAGAATACATCAAGTGGATAATCACAGGATTTGTAGGATTCAATAATTTTAACCTAATTGGGAACAGAACAGAATGTAATATCTGGTTGAAATGCAGTAGCCCGGAGTTTTTTAATGAAATAAATCGTGCATTCCCACATTTCCCTCTTTGGGAGATATATGCAAACTCATGTTTGCAGCTGATCAACACTTAAAGGTTTTCCATAGGACTGACATTGGCCACGTCTACCTATTCTGTGCATGCTGGCCATGTTGGTCAACTGCATATTGAAAACAGCTAACCTTGCAAAGCAAAGACTAGCATGTGGCATACATTCAGAGAGCATAGAAGGGTAGCATGGCCAAACTATGAAAGGTGGGAAAAGTTTAACCAAAACAAATCCTAAGAATTTGTGACAAATTTTACTTGCCACTGTTTTTTTTTTTTCGGGGGTCCTCTTTTTTTCTCCCCAACTGTACCCAGCCAATTACCCCATTCTTCCGAGCCTTCCCTGTCACTGCTCCACCCCCTCTGCCGATCCGGGGAGGGCTGCAGACTACCACATGCCTCCTCCGATACATATGAAGTCGCCAGCCGCTTCTTTTCACCTGACAGGAGTTTCGCCAGGGGGACGTAGTGCGTGGGAGGATCACGCTATTCCCCCCAGTTCCCCGACCAACAAGCGCCTCGACTGACCAGAGGAGGCGCTAGTGCAGCGACCAGGACATATACCCACATCCGGCTTCCCACCCTAGACACGGCCAATTGTGTCTGTAGGGACGCCCGACCAAGCCGGAGGCAACATGGGGATTCAAACTGGGATCCCCGTGTTGGTAGGCAACAGAATAGACCGCTACGCTACCCAGACGCCAGCCTGCCACTGCTTTGCAGAAATTTTGACTGTGCAATAATGAAAATATACATATTTTTATATAAAACAAGAGGTGTTTAAACTATTGGTTTACACTGGTATTCACTCCAAATGCCCCCTTACAGCCTAGACAGCTGACAGTTGTGCTTTTCACTGGAATGGGTCTTTAAAGGCAAGACATATGTGTGTAAAAAAAGGTAGCACCATGATGCGGCAAGTATGTACGTGTGCATCTGGCTCCAACTCACCGGGTTGAGCAGCACAGTGAGAAACAGCTCTCCCCCTTGGATGCTTTTATCCAGCTCTCTGGGCCCTCCAGGGTATTCTTTATAGTAAATGGTGTGAGTGAATAGGCCACATGTCTGGCGAGGCAGCACCTACACACACACGAGATATACATACACACATGCACGCAAACACACAAAAAAACACTTATCAAAGGTCTAATACACATCTGCAGCCTACTGAGGAAAAAAGCTAAATAGATCATAATGGAAATGTTATGTTTGATTAAATGAACCACACCAGATGACTCAAAGTCCCAAGCAAAGCATCAACACTTACTGAGGTATTGATAACAAGCATGAAAAAAACACAACAAAACACAAAAGCAAAACAGATAAAAGCATTGTAATCAGAAGATGCATGCTATTTCAAGTGTCAGCGTTTTAGACTGTAAAAAAAAACCCTTACAAGCATCAAGTGAATATTTGAACCATTTTAACACACAAGCTCTGATTGGGACATTCTGTTTGATACTGAAGCCTCAACAAAAAAAAAGGGATGAGTGTGTGTGTGTGTGTATATATATATATATATATATATATATATATATATATATATATATATATATATATATATATATATATATATATTCACATCAGGTAGAAAAGTGTGACTTTTAAAAGGGAATAACTAATTCTGTCAATTACTGACCAAATTTCAAAATCCAAAAGTCTAACATTTGAGGCAATGATGCCTGAAAAGCCAAAAAGAGCTGGTATTTATGCATCTAATTGGAATAAGAGAGTTTTTGCAAATGTCTCTGAAAACAAACTACACAAGTGACCTAAATTAACCTCACACACACACACATGCGCGCGTGCACGCACGCACGCACACACACACACACACACACACACACACACACACACACACTGAGACCTGGAGGAGCTTCATGTGACAGCTGCTGCATCACACACACACACTCCAGGTCTCTTGTGGAGCTCATGGGGAACACTTTTAAACAGGAAAGCGATAGGAACCCTTCTTTTGATATGATTCAGGGATTTTTCTATTTTTTAAGGCGCCTTGCTTGTATTTCTGTCTCCCCAAATGGCATGTTGACCCTTTTTTCTTTATTTATTTATAATTTCCAGAGCCTCCTTCACTTCAAATGGCAATGGCAATTCGCACCATCTTCTCCCCCCCAATTTTTTTCTGAATTTCATGGTTCAACACCAGGATATTGCAAAATGCCTTCTCCTGGGTCACCACCTTGTCGTGGTGGAGAAGCTTGTGTGTACCAATGATCCCAAGAGCTATGCTGTCTGGTGCTTGGCTCCCGGGAGGGTCACCCAAGGCAGTAGGGTCAAGGGGGAGGTTCCAGACGAAGCATGATCCAACAATGACCTCAACAGTAGAACTGGTGGAAGATATCTCCAGGTCACAATGCCAGTGAAGGCAGATGAAGGTGGCGGTCCCCAATCGTCTTGGTTCTCCGTACCATTGGACTCTGGCCACCCCCTGCCAAGGACCGTGTGGTGTCTGCAGACGCATCAACCTCTCCACATAAAAAGCTGTCATGCGCAGGCGTCCTCCCATTATGCGGTTCCAGGATCGGGCTCTACACCCGCCTGAAGACCCAGAGGGACCCAGAGTGAGGACGGTCATACTTGACCTTGAGTGACCACTGATGATTGCAAAAAGTACTGTGTGGTTTGTAGTCCTTCATAAGGGTTAGGATTGTGAGGGAAGGGTGATATGGTGGGTCTTGTGGTTCTGCAATATGAACTGGAATGGATTGAGTCGGTTATTGTCATACGTCAGCATATGTGAAGACTTGTGCCAAATGTATTGAGACCCATTGCCCCAAACTGACATGTATGTTAAAGCTGTATATAAAGTAAGATCAGTACTGTAAAAATGCAGTTTAGGTATCTAAAGAAACCTTGGTCTCTCCTCTACCCCAACCACACAAAGTTTTATTGCATAAAATGTGCAGTTTCACTTTTCTATAATTTAGGCTGAAAAATGACAAAACCGTGCACAAGCACATTGTTTTAATGCATAAAAACCAACTAATGGAAACACACACTCACCCACATTCTGTTCTTTGGAAGTTTCAAACATTTGCTTGAAACATTCGACACCCACCATTTGAATGGAAACATGGTTGGTAAAAAACTAAAGGCAAAAATTAAAACAAGCAAAATACAAGATGTATGGGCTCAACATGAATACTCTGTAGTCTAGTCCATCTACTCAGTGTGTTCTCTAAATGTAAAAAAACCCCAGCACACCCGGCATATACGCGTCCGTCTCATAAGATGCATAATAGATCAGAGGCTCATGCATTGAAATGGGGGACATTTCTAGCCTATATTAATAACTGAGAAAGACGTGTATGGATAGCATGGCACAGCAATCTGTTAGAGGAGTAGACTATGGACGGACCGAGACCTACATATACTAGCTTTCTGAATTTTGCAAATGCAAGAATGTATGTTTCTATTATTATTCTGTGTATATTGTGGTGTGGTGTGTTTTTTCTTATTTTATGTTTCTTGTGTCTTTTTATTTTATGCTGTTATTTAAGTATATGTCTGTTACACTTTTGTATTGAAAAAAGTTGAGTAAACTATAAATCATTAAAAAAAAAACAGGACACCGATCATTTTCTGTAGCATTCTAAGGGAAATATGATAAAATCAACACTATGCACTCTTGTGTTAATCCACAGGTGCCACTTTTGCTGAGAATTAAAATATCATGTGTGCGGCATGCGAGTCAGAAGTGGAGCATCAACTAATATGTGTGTGTGTGTGTGTGTGTGTGTGTGTGTGTGTGTGTGTGTGTGTGTGTGTGTGTGTGTGTGTGTGTGTGTGTGTGTGTGTGAGTGTGAGTTTGAGTGTGTGTGTATCATTGTAAGTCAGTGCGCTAAGGCTAACGGTAATCATGGCTGATCTGGGAGAGATGAACCCAACCAAGCAAAAGATGCCTCTTTCCCAACATGTCTTTCTTTTTGTCAGTTATTTTATTAGAATTGCATTGACGGACCAGTTTTTTTGTTGGGTTTTTTTTGCTTTTTTTTTTTGGTTTTTTCCCCTCTTTTTCTCCCCAGCTGTACTTGGCCAATTACCCAACTCTTCTGAGCCATCCTGGTCGCTGCTTCACCCTCTCTGCCAATCTGGGAAGGGCTGCAGACTACCACATCTCCTCCGATACATGTGGAGTTGCCAGCCACTTCCTTTCACCTGACAGTGAGGAGTTTCACCATGGGGACGCAGCGCGTGGGAGGATCACACTATTCCCCCCAGTTCCCCCCCCCCAAACAGGCGCCCTGACTGACCAGAGGAGGCGCTAGTGCAGCGACCAGGACACATACCCACATCTGGCTTCCCACCCGCAGACACGGCCAATTGTGTTTGTAGGAATGCCCGACCAAGCCGGAGGCAAAACGGGGATTCGAACCGGCAATCCCCATGTTGGTAGGCAACGGAATACACTGCTACGCTACCCGGTCACCCCGACAGATCAGGTTTAATGCTGGACTGGCAAAACTTCTTTCATCTGAGTTACTTTGACCTTTGCCAATAGGGTGTCCATTGAATGAACTATCTGAATGTTAAAAGTCAGCAGTGACGCTTCACATGCTCCATAATTCAAGATTAGGGGTTTGTCTTCCTACATTTTCTTTTTCAATCAAGGGGGTTTAAACTTACATCTGAAATGGTGTTATCGATGTAGAAGAAAGATGTCACAGGAGTATGTGGAAGGCCTTAACAAAATCCATAAAGGATCATTATCGACTTTTAAGATACGTGCATTTAAATTGCTTCTTCACTCATCTCCAAACATGGATGTCTTTTCCACTATCAGTCATGTTTAAGCATATCACTACCAAGCACACTAGGCTAGTCACTATTCCCACACTTTGGGTTTTGGTATTAGCTAAGCAAACACTGACACAACATATTTCCCCCATCTATCCTAAATACTGAGGTATGGTGTAGTACAGCAGAATCCTGTAGGAGGTTTTCAATGCACATTTGGAACGCCTTCAGGATGTAATGTCACTGCACTAAACTAAGTCTGAGTTTTGTTGAACAGCATGGAGGGAATAGGGAGTAATGAACTGACGTATCCTTCGGCTGCAGAATGTTTTGCACCAATAAACACGTTTTCGTTTTCAGGTCGGAGATTGATGAAGTTAAATGTTTGCTTGTTGCTCCCAGAAGAGAGATGTCAAATGCGGCAATTACAATCCCAGTGACTTGTCTGGGTAGCGTAGTGGTCTATTCTGTTGCCTACCAACACGGGGATCGCCAGTTCGAATCCCGGTGTTACTTCCGGCTTGGTCGGGCGTCCCTACACACACAATTGGCCGTGTCTGCGGGTGGGATGTTGGATGTGGGTATGTGTCCTGGTCGCTGCACTAGTGCCTCCTCTGGTCGGTCGGGGCGCTTGTTCAGGGGGAGAGGGAACTGGGGGGAATAACGTGATCCTCCCACATGCTACGTCCTCCTGACGAGACTCCTCACTGTCAGGTGAAAAGAAGCAGGTGGCGACTCCACATGTATTGGATGAGGAAGGGTGAGGTAATTGGCCAGATACAATTGGGGAGAAAAAGGAGGGAAATCCAAAAAAAAATAAAAAAAATAAAAATTCCCAATGACAGGGGAATGCTGGGTACATAAAATAACTAGAAGTCAACATTTACATGTGCTGTAAATGTTAAATCTTCTGGTGTGATATCAAGACAAATACGTTAAAATGCTGTGATGACGGCATTTTGTGATTAATATACTAGCAGCCACAAGAACATCAACAACGTTCTCTTCCCCTGGCATTTACAATTTCTGTTCCTAGCATCAGATTGCTGAAACCTGTGAAGATGTGAGGCCATGAACTTTGGATATTTTGGGATATGCATTTGGCTAAATACCTCTTGTAAGTTGTTTGTGCAAAAGGTAGTAATGAGTGTTCATTCAGTACATTAAGCATTGTCACTTATTACAAATGGGGACGCACTGCTAGTGCGAGTAATTCCAACAAAATATTAAATAAGAGGAGAGGACAGGAGAGGGGAGGAGAGGGGAGGAGAGGACAGGAGAGGACAGGAGAGGAGAGGACAGGAGAGGACAGCACAGGAGAGGACAGGAGAGGACAGGACAGGAGAGGACAGGAGAGAAGAGAAGAGAAGAGAAGAGAAGAGAAGAGAAGAGAAGAGAAGAGAAGAGAAGAGAAGAGAAGAGAAGAGAAGAGAAGGTCTTTATTGTAAACTGCTTGTGGAGCACTACTCTATGAAATAGACGGGGTAGAGGAAAAGTATTGGTTAAGCTATAAAAATCAGCAGCAGTACACTTGCAAGCATGCACGCACACACATACACACACACACACACACACACAAATGCACGCTCACACACATGCATGCGTGCACATGCACAGTCTCTCTCTCACACACACACACACACACACACACATGCAGAGAAAAGGCCACCAGAGCTTCATTCACTCAGCACTATTTCACCAAACCAATTATCCACAGAGCTATAGCTCAAACTGATATAGTACATTTAAAAAAAACAAAATACACACACACACACACACACACACACACACACACACACACACACACACACACACATCACACTACATCCCATATCTCAGCCTGATTTGTTCTGATACTGTGGGTCCAGTGGGTGGCTCTCAATCTGCTGACAGACACACAAACACCAATTTATGGCCTTAAGACATCTTCTAGTTCACGTCAAAGCAAACAAAAGAGGTAAAGAGATACAGAGCGATATAAAGAGGGATACCAACAAAGTGGAACAAGTGAGAGAGAAGTACACATCAAGGGCAAGGGAAAGAAAAGTACTGCTCTAGGGTAACTTTAGAGCAAACCACAAAAATTTACGATTTATCAAAATTATATGCAGACCAGCCAGTTCACACAATGATTATTTATTTATGTATTTATTTATTTTTATCCATCTAAAACATCCCTGGCTTTGAATAGGCACATATACACATGCACAAATGCATGTGTCCATGCCCACACAGCCACAAACTGCCTCTCAGAAAAATTAAGCCTGCACCGATTTTTCTCATTTTCTTCCTCTCCTATAATCTTATTTTAAAATAGTACACAAGTTATCCTAAATCAGTGCAAAGATTTGGCCAAACTTCCTCGGAGATATTCAGGGCGACAGTCATCTTAAACATGATTAATTTTAAGTATGTTTATTGCAGTATTTTCACAATTTTGTAGATGGGTGCAGACCAAATTTAAAAAAAGAAAAAAAATATGAACGTAGGTCTTTCCGCTTGACCTAATAAATTCTTGGAGGGAATGTTCTCTAACAGAGGGATTGCAGGATGTGGGGACATCCTGGTCTGTCAACATAAGTTATGTGGAAAAGGATACTATAAAAGCACAGAACGGGGGAGCAATACGCAGCCAGCATTTTTACTGAGGAAACCAGCAGGAGATTCTCATTCATCTCTCACTATTCCCCCCCCTCCCCCCGACTACGTTTTTGATTTTTCCAAAGGTCACTATTTCAGATTACATGATCAGACTAATCTAAAATCTTGACTTGTATTGGATCTGAGCAGCACACAGAAAAACATTTGACAGCAATATATAGTGATCCTGTCTTTCCTGATCAACATGTTCACCAGGGATGGGGAGGAGGGAGCTCATTGTGTCAATAAAAAAAAAACAAAAAAAAAAGTTAGATTTATACAATGAAGTGCAGCACGCACTCCCATTGGTAAATGTCAGTGAGCATGTCATTTAAACTGTCACACTAGAAGACAAGAGGAAAAAAAAAATCTGACAGGCTGGACCGTCTGTTGGACATCGAGGCTCTTCCCAGATGCCTCCCACCACATCACATAACAAGACCGGTTAACATTTTAAACATTCAAACTCTTGCACAATGCTCAATGTTTGTCTGGGGACGGCATGATCATGTCAAATCTGGCTTTATTAACGTAGTCTGGGTTTGGGGCTAAAAAAAAGAAAATTCATGCTACAACCTAGCAGGCAGGTCCACATAGAGAAAAGTATAGCGCTCGTGCGTCTGCATGGACTCGTGTTCCTCAGGGTCATCGCGTCTGACAGGTCAGTTAGGCGATCGCCAGATAAAATGACTGCATTTGATTTTCCCATCAGTTGAGCTAATTATTTAAATAATCTCTTTTCAGGATTAAGGAATGTGTTGTTGTTGTTTTGTTGTGTTTTGTTTTTCCAGGAAGGCTAAAGTTAGATTATCCAACTTTTTATTTGTGCAAAACTAGATTTAATTTACCCAGCGCTTTTGGCTGACATAATAAACCATTGTAAAGTCATAGTCAACTCACGACGAACCGATGCAAGTTATGTGAAGAACTGACTTTTTAAAGTCAAGATGTGTAGTCTCACATCTTAGTTGATTTTGGCAACCCCTCTGAAGACAAGCGGTAGTTTTCCCTAAAATTAAAGCAACAGTTCCCCCCTAAAGCCCTTTGCACCAACTCCATCACAGAGTAGATGTCACTGTTCATTTGTTTACCCAGTTTACACATTCAAATCCACAAGAACTGAGAGAAGAAACAACACTGAAACCCCCCTAATATTTACGGAGGCAGCAATATAAATACATATAATTGACAAATTCAATTTCAAATAACAGAATAAAGTTGTACAGCATTAGAAGTTTAGTGTGTTATTTTATTCTAACCCCCCCCCCGCTCTACCGCTCCTTTTCTTTGCCTTTCTTCATCTTTTGAGATTCTGAGATGATTGCTTCCTTTACCTTTTTTTGCTTAAGATGGTACAGTAGTTGGATGTAATAATTGTGCAGTAATTGTTGGGCCTTTCTTGATTATTACGTCTACCATCTGTCAATTGCACATGAAATAGTTTTTATACTGATGTGCTGTGTCTCAGCTAACTTGCACTTCCTGCACTATAAGCGTATGCTGCAGTTTTATTATTGGGGATGCTCTTCCTGTTTTGGTTGACACATTCTTTCATGATGGAGTGAAAGATTTTGCAGGTTGCACCCAGTGAAAGGCAACTGGAACCAGATGAAAGAGGATGCCAATTTTTTTTTTTGTTGGATGAACTCATTTTTTTGTCAAAAAAAATTGTATCATCGCAATGATTCTGATATTGATTTACTCGTGTTAAAATATTTCACGGACTATCTTAATTTGAGAAAAAAAGTATATCATGTTTTTCAAATGACGGAATTTATTTTGCTCATATTGGCTGTTTTGCCTTATGTTGATAACTAATGTAAGGCTGTAATTTTACCTGCCTTTTAAGTGCCGTTTACATTACTGTTCCATGGCCTTAAACCCATTTTTCCGGATTGGTATCGGTGTGTACTATTACTCTGCCTGGGTTAAAAATATTTTCCTGACTCGGGAGGTGCTGGGCGTCCTGTGTGATGGACTGCCAGAATTCCCCAATGCTGCTTTGTAATCACAACCTCTTCTGATCTTGAAAATTTAATTGCTGTCTCTAAAATTGACAGTTTTATGGTTGACTGCTGGGATGTTCTGCATCTTGTTGTGGTGCTACTCTGCTGGTCTCAGCTGGGCTGCTACAGCTAGAGCTATGGCTGTGACTAAAAAGATGGGGAGGTTGTGACTGGAGCTGTAGCTGGCTGCAAATGGTTGTGACTTGTAATCTCCTCCTCCCACTACTACTACTACTCCTACTACTCCTACTACTAATACTACTACTACAACTACTATACTACTACTACTACTCCAACTACTACAACTACTATACCACTACTACTACAACAACTACTACTATACTACTACTACTACTACTACTACTACTATGACTATTACTATGCCCACCACAATTACTACTACTACTACTCCAACTACTACTACTAATACTACTATACTCCTACTACTACTACTACTACTACAATATTTCTACTACTACTATTATACTACAATATTGCTACTACTACTAATACTATTACTACTACTACTACTACTATACTACCACTACTATACTACTATACTACTACTACAATTTGGAGGCTGCATAAAAGACACCCAAGGCACAGGCAGAAACCGCAATTTCATATAATTTTTCACTTCCTGGTTTTGTGTTATTTTTGTTTTGCTTGTGTTTTTTTTCCCACGTAAACTGCTTCTCACCTCTCAGGTTTGTAGCTGACGTTGCACTCGAGGCTTGAGGTGAGAAGTGTGCATGGTGTAGTCTACCCGAAGTAAGAGACATTATCAAAGCAGCAGGTCCAGGGAGGGGAGCTGTGGTAAATTTATCTTAGCGTTGCCTGGGTCTCTTTCAAACGCTTCAAAGTTAAACTAATTCTAGTATTTAAGCTCAAAGCAAATATTTCAGGTTCACCAGCCCCTGAAACATAACCCTTACATGATCCCATAAAGTGATGGTGATTTAATTGAGCGGTGCCACAGTAGTGTGATTGTTACTGTAAATATCATCAGGGTCATCTATTGAAATATAACTGAAATGTGAGCTAGCAGCCTATAAAAATCCGTCCTCTTTCTGTCTGCACTCCTTAGGCGCGTTTATATCCTTTGGCTTTTCTTTTGTTTCTTTTGGACTCTTTCATTATTTCTTCTGACATCTTTACAGACTGCATTGCAACAAATCAAGGCGAACAACTTGAGTTCCTACCTGCATTCTGCCTTGTATGAAGATGTACCTAGATGATGTGACAACAAATATTTATGTTTGAGGAGCTTATTATTTGTGCTGCCTTTGAATGGCTCACTAATGATGATAGATAATAACAATCCAGAAACATCTTTCAAACTGCCAATTGTATGAAAAAGATTGCACGGAAAAAAGAGAGGAGGAAATTGACGTCTTTTATGATGCCATGACAGGATGTCAACCAGTAAAAGCTGTCTGCTTAAAGTGGCTGAGAAATTGGGATGAAATACAACAGAAAACCACACAGACAATATTGGTGTCAAAAAAGACTGATTCTTTGACAAGGGCCCTTGTTTTGCACACTGACAAAGAGCTTGACTGACATGGCGGGAAAGGAGAGAGAGAGAGAGAGAGAGAGAGAGAGAGAGAGAGAGAGAGAGAGAGAGAGAGAGAGAGAGAGAGAGAGAGAGAGAGAGAGAGAGAGAGAGATACACATACAAAAATGGCATATTTCCTCACTGCACGCCTGTACACCCAAAGAATATATAAACGAACACGCACACACACACACACATACACACACACACAACATCAACATAACTATGTGTGCATGTGCAATAGCCACATCATGAAGAGGCCAACAGACAATTGTGTCCTGCTTAAAAAAATAATAAAAAAATAAGACAAATGTTTTAGTCACCACCTCTGAAGAAAAGCAACCTGTTCTACCTGAATAAGGGATTCAAATCAGCCTTAATGCATATGACACGCACGCACACGGCGAAGAGCCAATCGTAATTGTTCTTCACTTCAATTGCTCTATAATTGTCAGAGATAGTACTAAGCGCATGAGCAACTTATTAAAGTCGGCACCACGTAGCTCTGTTCAATGCCGCAAAGCCAGATCTGAATGCCGTGCAACAAAACAACAGACTATCTCGGATGTTTTCACCAGTGTCACACACTGTTCCAAGCACCACAGGGAGCTCCTGGATGGTATAGCATCCTACTCATGAGATTTAGGCTGTCTTCGTGAGGCTACTCTTTTCAAACATAACAGTTTTTTGTTTTTTTAGATTAAATCTTTTATGTGTAGTTTTTTTACGTGATTGTATTGAATATATTGTGATCCCATATATGTTCGTCTGTTGAAAAATGAGAAAATCACAGTGAAAATTGGTTTACTCTAGGTTTAGCTTTCGCATTGTGTTTTCGGGCTTGAAACCCTGCAAATAGTGTCGCTGTTACACCAAAATCTGTGACCCGTCAGACTATGTGACCCTGCATTTAAAACGCAGTATTTTGGCTGCTCCCCAGATGCTAAACTTAATCTTAACCGCGTTAAACCCACAACTAAAGTTATCCGTCTCCAACCGAATGCCTACATTTAACCTCATTTAACTGCCATATCCTGGCTGAAATAGCACGATTAATGATAAGTAGTAGGGTCACATAACCTGACGGCTAACAGATTTTGATGTAACACCTGTTAACTGCTATATGGCAGAGCGAAAACGTTGTGCAGTAAGACAACACATGTATGACCTCGTTGCTCGCTTTCTTTGAGGCAACATATAGTAGTCAAACTGGCAGATGGTGTGATGCTAGTAGAAACTTCAACAAGAAAAAAGGAAGAAGAAGCCTCTATTAGAGGAGGCTAAACAGTAACGACAGTGGTGAGGCACGATCAAAAACTAGAGTACATCTCGGCCAAACATAATTGTGTTACTGAAGTATGTAATAGTGTTTTCCCGCCTAGGGTTGGCCATGTCTGTGGTTGAATTGTGAATGCATAGGGTATTTAGCAGAGTAGGTTAGCTACCTGTACAGCTACTTAGTTATGGAGCTAAATTTAACTTAGCTAGCCTAACGTGAGCATAGACCGCGAGCTCCAATCTTTGCTTAACTGGAGTCCAAATGAAAAACGAGCTTTACAACATCGTGCAACGTGGTAATTGGCAATAATATGAACGGTGCCTGCCGTAAAGCAACTCAAAGCAGAATAAACCAATTTTCACCGCGATTGTCTTATTTTTCTATAGAGGAACATATGTGCGATTGTGGAAATAATACAATATAATACGATAAGCTATTCGAGGATGATACAGTTACTTTGAGAATTCACCACGTTGCACCTTTAATGAAAACACATAACGCAATACGGTAAAATCAACATTTTTATTGAGACTCACAATGGCTTAATTCTTTTATAGATGGCAACAGGCTATTTCAGGTTAAACATACTTAATTTGTGTTGATCTTGAATTCGCTTTATTTTATTCTCGTGAATGTTATCCCATTATCCAAATGGTGTTTTGGAGTCAACCAGAGTGTCAAACAAATTTATTGTTTCTCCCCCAAATCTAATTTAAATCTTGCTAGAAGAATACTGAATATTTCCAAATGGCAGTAATTAAGTGAGAAAGTGCATATATGTAGTGGAATCCTCTCATTCATATAATATTCATATTGCAATGTATATTGCAAAAACAAAAATATTCCAATGCCTTTTTTTTTTTTACCAATATCATTCAGGCCCAACACACACACACACACACACACACACACACACACACACACACACACACACACACACACACACACACACACACACAGATATAAAAACACATACAGAAGGCAAGCTCAATCTAAGATTTTAGATGCTTGAAATAACCATTTACTACCGAGGCAATTAATAACAGAACAGGCTGCCATATCTGATTGCATCCCCTGATTTTACGTTCAATCTGTTTTCAGCCTCTTCCTTAAAGGGACAGTTCACTTATTTCCAACCTTCTCTCTGTCTAGCACAGGAAAAAAACATCCTGCAGTTGTTTCCGATCGTTTCTGCAACTTCAGTGCAGCAGTGAAACCGAGGTTTTGCTTTGTTTTTTTATGGACATCACGATACCTCAATCAGCGGACGGAAAACTACAGCCTCTAATACGCAGTCTCTAATACTCAAAATCTACTCTAAAACCCTTTTCAAAAAACACATCTTTGTTACCTCGACTAAGCTAGGTTTCCAGTGGTGAACATGGCTTTCAAGTAGCAGAAGAGCTTAATATTTTTACGCATGTAGTATTTGTATGTATGTTTTGAAGCATGTTTACATCAACACAGGCCCAAGCCCATGCAAATACACCACTGTGCATTTCCACGAGTACACACATAAAGTTGTGACCGCTCACCATGATGTTGTTGTGGATGAAGCCCTTTCGGTAGCGGGCGGGCTTGAGGTGTGGGTATTCCTCAGTGCTGGTGACCCGAATGGTCCAGACCCGTCTCCAGGCTTCATACAGCTGCATGTGGACCGGGTAGACCCCTGAGTGGTGAGGGGCAACTGCATAGCCCATGTTCACCGGGATGCCATGCTCCTGCAGGACAGTGGACACATAGATGCACTCACAGGCATGTACATGGCTGTTATGTAAATAAGTGTTGAGGTTATAGGTGATAAGTGCATAAACAACACTGGAAAAGAACATGGTTGCTGAGATACACACACGCATATACAAACACACACACACACATACATAAAAAAAACTGACCTTGTAAGACAGCGTTTTGTAGACGTTGTGTTGGCTACGATCTTGGCCTTCGGCTTGGTAATGAAAGTGTGTGTGTGTATATGAGTGAGTGAGTGGGTAGATAGTTGGCTGGTTGCATCTTACAAAATGATGGTGTTGTCCTTCACAATGACACACACCTACACAAACTGTCAAAACCTTGTACCAAACATTAACGGTCAGCGAGCTGGGTGTGAATAAGTGGTGTGTGTGTGTGGGGGGGGGGTGCATGATGGGGACTGGGATCCCTGTTTATGATTAGATTTTAGATTCACCTTCAACATGAACAGGCTTGCTTGTTTGTGGCAGAACGTTACTATATGGCCATACAAATCATCTAAACTTGACTAAACACACACACA
>NC_079215.1:37469739-37484093 GCF_029633865.1 Lampris incognitus
TCATCCATCCCTAACACTCCTCTGGCAAGTAAAACCTGGTTTCCTTTCTCTTTCTCTCCTTCTTTCTCCCTCTCTCTCCATCCTTGCCACCTTCTCCTCTATCACCACCCCCGCCTTCTGCTCCTCCCGTTTTTTCTTCCATCTTTCCGCTCCTAAAGAAGCCCAGCAATCCCCTCTCTGCCCTCCATCCATCTTCCAGCCCTCCCCCTACCATCACTCTTGCTCTTTCTATCTCTCTTTCCCCCTCTTTCTCTCGCTCTCTATTTTCTTCTCTCTACCTCCATCTTGAAGCTCTGTGAAAATGTCACATTCTCAGGAGACGGGGTTGTTCTAATTTAACAGGAAGGCTGAGGCAGCATGGAGGAGCGATCGCTTATTCCCTCTCTAACAACCCCCTCTTGCGCTTTCTTTTCCACTCTTCCACACTTATTCTCCTTATCCCCATTCCCCCCCTCTAACACACATATCCTTATTCCGTGTAGTCTCACGCGTGATCCTTCTCTGTGCACTCATTCTGTTCAGCCCCCCTGTTTTTCTTTCCCTCTCTGTTTGTGTACTTTGCCGTCTGTTTTGTTGCTCGGTCAGCCTGCACACAAACGTCTCTATTAAAAATCTAAGCCATGTCACTTAAATCAATTCTGCAACACACAGTGAGGAATCTTCCCTGATTTATGAGACCTGAGCAGCTGATGTCAGTGTGGGGATTCAATGGCACTGCCCGGCAGTCTCTCTCTCCTCTTTTCCTCTGCCTCCACCACACACACACACACAGTCCAGATTATCTTCTCTCTTTACATGAGCACACACACACACACAGCATCTTCATTAGGTTTAATCTAATGGTGTTGAAGATGGCCTTATGCTGACAGATGTGCACAGCTCCTTAATCTGATCCCCTGTCTCCGCTCTTATGACATGCTTTACATCTTAAATTCGCACACATGCATGCACATGCGCGCGCGCGCGCGCACACACACACACACACACACACACACACACAGGCACAAACACGGGCACAAAGACACAGAACTGAGTTTGTAGCAATGGCTTTGCATCCTAACTCAATACATACTCCAAAATGTGCCTTGAATGTATATGTGTGTTTGTATGCATAAAGGTTGTGTGTGTGTGTGTGAGTGTGTGTTTGTGTCCAAAAAAACCCCCCAAAAAATGGTACATTATAAATTGATTTAGACACACCATTTGTGTGTAGCACGCTTGTCTCAGAAGAAACCAGAGCTGCTCAGCTACATACATGGCGTAAAGTTTGATGCATCTTTTAGCCTAAAACACATCACATACAACTTAGCTGAGCATTGACCTGTTTTATATATTATATCTTATATTTAGTTATCTAAATAGAGGTCAAGAGCAAGTTATTTTAGGACAAGCTCATCACAAGGACACAGAAGTGTTAGTAAAATCTATATTTAAGCAAAAAACAAAAAACAAAAAAAGTGCACTCGAGTTGTGGGTGACAGCAGTAATTTTGAGCATTTCTTAGCCTTAATACTGGTACTCAATACCCAATACTGGTGACGAAGGTGGATGAGTTTAAATACTACATGGGGTCATCTGTCCAAAGTAACGGGGAGTGCAGAAGAGAGGTGCAGAAGAGAGTGCAGGCAGGGTGGAGTGGGTGGAGAAGGGTGTCAGGAGTGATTTGTGACAGAAGGGTACAAGCAAGAGTTACATAAAGGGAAGGTTTACAAGATGGTTGTGAGACCAGCTATGTTATATGGTTTGGAGACAGTGGCACTGACGAAAAGACAGGAGGTGGAGCTGGAGGTGGCAGAGTTGAAGATGGTAAGATTTTCATTGGGAGTGACGAAGAAGCACAGAATTAGAAATGAGTATATTAGAGGGACAGCCCAGGTTGGATGGTTTGGAGACAAAGCAAGAGAGGCAAGATTGAGATGGTTTGGACATGTGTGGAAGAGAGATGCTAGGTATATTGGGAGAAGGCTGCTGAATATGGAGCTGCCAGGGAAGAGGAAAAGAGGAAGGCCAAAGAGCAGGTTTATGGCTGTGGTGAGAGAGGACATGCAGGTGGCTGGTGTGACAGAGGAAGATGCAGAGGACAGGACGAGATGGAAATGGATGATCTGCTGTGGTGACCCCTAATGGGAGCAGCCGAAAGTAATAGTAGGAGTAGTAGTAGTAGTAGTCTTAACCGCAATACTGGCCTTACGTGACAGCGAAGACTTGCTGTGTCTCTGAGGGCACCAGTAGCTTACATATAAGAACTGCAAAGTGAAAGCAACATGAGGCCACTCTGGTCCACTCAACACTGAGCCAAGTGCTGGGGGAATGATTGAAGCACACAAAAAAAAAAAATATATATATATATATATGGTTAATGGGAGGTGGGATCATGCCGCATGTGAGAAAGCTTGAGAAACCTAGTGCTGAAGGTAAACACACACTGGGATTAGCGGTTAGCAATAACTCTGTTATTTGTGCCCAGACCCACTACTGGCTAAAACTGCTGGTGTCAGAAGCACTGCCAGTGGTGTTTGCGCGTTTCTGTATCTGGACGCCCGCACGTGTTTGTGTGTGTGTGTGTGTGTGTGTGTGTGTGTGTGTGTGTGTGTGTGTGTGTGTGTGTGTGTGTGTGTGTGTGTGTGTGTGTTTGTGTGTGTGTGTGTGTGTGTGTGTGGTTGGCGTTAGAAGAGGTGCCAGCTAAATGGTGGGCTTCAAACACATAGGAGATGGGATTGTGGACAGCTAGCATTCACTCACGCTTCTCCCCACCACAGCACATCAACATCTCCTCATTTTGTCATTTCATACTTCAATCTATCTCTCGCTTGTCTTTTTCCACCGCGGATAAATTGCTCCAAAACTTTATGCTTGCGTAACAGGTCTAAATCGTGCATCTAATATGTTTGTATGTGTGAAGTGAGGCACGAACAGGTGCAGGTTGTTTTTTTTGTTTTTTTTTTCAAACAAGTTCACCAAGAGGATGAGTAAGGTAGATAAATTTAAGATGAGATTTTTCTTGAAGAAAAAGGGAATAGGGTGCTCGGTTCAGCTACACTGAAGTTATCTTTTCTAAAAATAATTTATTTATATTTATGAATGAATGTATTTGTTTACTTATGAATCATGTCATATATACAAAATGCGTTTTTGTAAATTGTACAACCCCACCTCTCCCCTTTTTTCAGTGATTGTGAGTACTGCTGTATTGCTTAAACATGTCTGCATGTGATGTGTACGTAAGCTAAACCAGTGTCTTTAAGTGGGTCAAGCATTTTTATTTGATGAGTTGGAGATGCTTGACAAGCAAACACCAAACATCTTCTTTCTCTCTCTCTTGCCTTCTCTTTCTGTATCTTATCTATCCTTCCCTGCCAAGCTTTATGTTGAACGGGAGGGCAATGCATGAGAACAAAATGAATACTTGCTTCTTGATCTAGAGGAAAGACATTGGTAACAAAAGGTTTTCAATGGTGTGTATGAGAGGTGAGTTTGAATTATGGCCTACATGGCCCCCCGTACTTAACGCACCTTGCATAATTATGGACTTTAGTTTATAAAATGCAACACAGCTTTTATCAATTATAAGTACCCAATTTCTAAAGGTTAAATATCTTTTCAATGCACCTTTTTGTTTTGCTTTATTTTTTATCTTTCATAACGAATTAACAAATATATATTAGTGGTTTGAAAACCTATATACTGTGAACAAGCGCTGCATTTACAGATGCAGCACTAGAAAATGTCCCTCTTGTCCATTCCTTTGCCATGAGCATCACTCATTTTGGTGCACTGCCCTCCTGTCTGACGAAATCCCAATGCTGTTCTCTTTTCTGCCACCGGAAGAAGTGAAAGATGAAAAAAAAAAGTCAATCTATCTTGGGAACAAATATGGTGAGGGCACGACGGAAAAACAAAATATATTGTTGTCATTCTGATGTTATTATTTCTATACCAACTCTTACATTGGTTTTATCCAGAATTTCAGTGCAACATGACAATAAATGTAATAAGCTGATCAGTTAAGTCGGTTAAAATTCATCTTGATATTGACCCGCTGTATGCATTGGCTGCATACATAATCTTGAAAACAGCAGCATTACACAAGCTCATAATGAAAATTACAATAGCCACAACTTCAAGGGTAATTCTTTTTATTTTACTTGGCTATTAGGCTATGTCTGTGATCCGGGGTTATTAGATATGTAAGGCTTCATCTACATTTCGATTTTAATGCTCTGTCACCGGGGCCTTCGCTGACAGTAACAGCGTGGTTAAGCGGCAGCAGCAGAAACCACTGCAACACCATTTTCATGAACAAACTCTGCAGATTACCCCTCTGCAGATTTTGCATCCCCTGTATGGTCATACGTACCAGACAGGAGACTTGAAGGGTAAAAAGACAGAACATGTCACAGTGATGTGCACACAAGTCACGAGACTCTTACAGACCCAGCGTAGACAGCAGCATTGACTAAAATTAGTTTTTTTTCTGCAGCCAGAGGGATGAAAACAATCTAGACTGCAGGTAATACCACAGGGTTTAGAGTTAATCTCAGGTATAAAGGACAACATTGGCAATAGATGTGAGCCAAATCAATCAGATGACAACTTGTTGACAAATACCCTCATGAATTAAACTGGCATTACTTCTTTTTGAAAGCAAGGGTCTGAAGTGAGTTTGTTGAAAACGCCAGTCAACTGTTGAATTTTATGCAATGTGCAGAAGACGAAGGAGCTGATTGTGGACTTCAGGAGGTCTAGAAGAAGAAGCCACTCCCCAATACACAACAAGGGGGGGGTGTCTCCACCTTTAAATTCCTTGGAGTCCACGTCAGCGAGGACCTCTCCCGGACAGCAAACACCCAGGCCCTTGTGAAAAAGGCCCAACAATGCCTGCATTTCCTGAGGTTTCCCCAAAATTCTCACCAACTTCTACCACTGCACCAGAGAGAGCATCCTGACCAGCTGCATCTCAGTGTGGTACAGCAACTGCACCTCAGTAGACCAGAAAGCTCTGCAGCAGGTTGTCAAGGAGGCCCATCATATCACCGGTACCCAGCTCCCAGCCATAAAAGACAATTATCACAAATGCTGCCTTCGAAGGGGTCGCAGCGTCAGCAGAGATCCCACCCACCCCAACGATGGACTGTTCTGCCTCTGCGCTCTGGGAGGTGCTACAGGAGCCTCAGAGCGCACACTACCAGGCTCAAAAACAGCTTCTTTCCTCAAGCTGTTACTCACCTGAACCTGGCTGCCCACTGAATGTCTGTAAATATGTTTATACTCATGCTCTTTTTTTTTTACTTCGCTTTAGATTTTAGTCTTCATGTGTATATATCTTACACTATGTTTGCCATGTTTGTCTATGTCTGTCTTGTACTGTTTGGCAAAGCCATATCCCTCATTTCGTTTTTACACATGTGCCCGTACAGGGTTTTTAATGACAATAAATTGAATTGAATGAATTGAATTGTAAAATGGTGCAGTGTAAAATCAAATTTACCTTAACCAGCTGACTTGGGTAACTGACTTGACCAAACTGAATGATCCCAGAATACAAAGGGTAAATGTGAGCAGATGTCAGAAAGCATTTAGATGGGGAAAAAAAGGCATCATCCTCTTCCCTGATTCTCTTCATCTTTCCTGGAGTTTTGCATGCGACCAACATATTTTTGTTTGAGATCATTGTTCAGATAAAGTTCAGATAAAGAAAAAAAAAATCTCTCTCAGATTCTAATTGCAAATGCAAACTGGATATCATCCTATTCCTCTCAAGCTCTCCTCCCTCTCAACCCAGTCTCTTCATTCTTTACTAGAAATTCTTGGTGCAACATGATTTTGCAAAACACCATTGGTGGTGGAAAACAACTTTATAACATATGGCATAGTGGCTCCCTGTTGGTTTTATGTGACCTACCATCCAGCACATATCCCTTAATAGTTCTGACTCTACACTGTCTAGTCAATAGAGCAAGCATTGCAGTGTCATTTTACATACTGTATTTCTGCTAGCAGTACATAAAAATGTCAGTTACAGGGGACTCTCATCCGTGCGTGAATGGCAATCTCTGGTTCGGAGGAGAAGAGCTCAAAGCGATGATGTCAAGTGAAAACAAATTAGCATAGTGCAAAGCTAATAGGGATGTCTTGAAGGTTTAAGAGAAGTGACTTTTCAATGGATCATTTAAATCACAAAGAAAACAGTTTTCTTAGCCATGATAGAATTTAAGCTGCAGTACCAAGCTCAGCCACCGTGCCAAAATGGCAGCAATGCCAAGTCCAACCCTTGAGGGCTTGTGGAGCATGCATTAAACTGCATTAAACTAATCTGGCACAATTTGACAAGCCAAAAGAGCAAATATCTGCTTGTTTTAATACCATGCAAAAAAGAAAAAGAAAAAATTATCTTCTGGTGGCCTGGAAAATCTTGAGAAAAAGAGTCAGTGACACACCTGATTATTTATAATAACAACTGTAGACTAAAAGCTCAACAAGTTTGCAAGCTTGCATGTGTGTGAGTGTGTGTGTGTGTGTGTGTGTGTGTGTGTGTGTGCGTGCGCGCGTGTATACATATATTGTGTACGTTCATATTGTGCGCAAGTTTGTGTAGTGTGAATTTTGCTGGCACTGCGAGGGGCCATAAGCAAAACCACTCTGCGGAGGAAGAGAGAAATTGCAGAAACTGAGGTTGACCAAGGAATGCAAATTGGCTGTAGATGGTGATCTGTGTCTCTTGTTAGGAGGGGGTAAAAAAAAAGTAGAAGATGAATAGCAGAGCAGCAAGTGTGGAAGAAATGAGATCTAAAGGATAGAATTAGAGACCTCCTTGAGAAAAAAAAAACAAAAACAAAAAAATCAAAACAATAACTTCTGCGGAAAGAAAAAGTGGGGAAAAAATGAAAGAGAAGGAAATAAAGCCCTGAGAGACAGCCTACATATGTGAATGAAATACACTTGCAGCAGACAAGCACATGTATGTGGATATCACTGATGGTTTACTGAGGGTTTGACTGACAGCATCCCTCATTTTGAAAACTGTTCTCCATGGGTTGCCTCCCTGTGAATCATTTAATCCAAAAAAAAAGTGTGTGTTTGCATGCGTGTGTTTGTGTGTGTGTGTGTGTGTGTGTGTGTGTGTGTGTGTGTGCGTGTGTGTGTGTGTTAGGAGGGGGTGTATGTATTGTTTGTCACTCGATGAACTCATAGGGTGGGACTAATGAAAAGTGGAGTGAGAAGGAGGGTGGCATTTTAATTGACACCTCCCTTTCTCTCTGTCTCTGTCTGTCTCCATCTCTCCCTCTCTTTAATTTCCCTCCCATCTTGTAGGATGCTGTCTTACAGAGGTACAGATTCCTTCCATTTCGGCGCTGACGCCTTACCCTTATTATTTAGCTAGTAATACACCCTGTTCAGCCTTTTGGTATCATGCATTGGATGTGTTTGTGGCTTCATTCATACAAAAAGTCCCTGTGCTATGTTTATGTTGTTGTTTTTTTCTTCTAAGATCTTATGTCAATCCATACAAAACCAACAACCGTTTCCTGCAAACGTGTCAGACAAAGGAGAGAACATCATTCAGCAGCCCATCTGGGAAGAAACTACAAGTTTTACCGATCCAATCCGATTCTTAGGTGTTTTAATTAATTCTGATGAGTCAGTGAGGAATAATAATAATATTTTTTTAAAAAAGGCTGGAGATAAAGCACTGTGTCACGCAGGGTAATGCACTAAAGGGACCCGACAGCTGGTTGTGGGTTCTGAACTTAACCATTTTTATTTACAGCCTCATACACGTTGCGTTCGCCATACGTTACCAACTGAAGCACACTGATGACGTCATACCAGTGTGACTAGGGTGGCCTGTAGTCACTCATCAGTAAACACTTATCACGCCTTCCCCTTTAATGAGTAGAGACTCACATACTTAGCTGAGACACACTTCACGTCACATGAATCCAAAGTCCATGAACATAACAGTCATTAGCTCTCAATAAGTGCTTCCCTGTTTGGGCTTGTCGAACAGTCCGAACGGTCCTGGGTGGTTGGCACTTCAGCATCACCACATCGTATATGATCTGTCGTATATTATCCTGTAATCATCACACATAAAGTGACTTACCGATAACATATGACATACAGCCAACATCGAACATGTCATATTAGTAACAAACTTCTCATACTCATTTATCTCCCTCACACAAGCACTTTATGAACACAGATAAACACAGTGTGAAGTTGAGCAACACAACGTCTCTAGGTGTCTCTATACCTATGAGGCACCCAGACTTCCCGACCTCTGGATGTCACCTGCACAGCCCTGCGTGGCGTTGAATGCTGTGGTGTACACCGCATTGCTGAATCAGTTTGTCTCTGGTTGGGGGCTTTGTCCCTGTGGCTGGGACTTACCCCAGAGAGAGGACTGCTGGGTAGCTGCACTGGAGGTCTCTCCGACTGCAGCAGCTGCTGGTCTGTTGGATTAGCAGGCTCAGGGGCTTCCTGCAGATGCTCCAGGACTGCCTGCAGATGTCTGCAGTTGCATCGCATCACTGCACCATTGTCACACTTCACCAGGTAAGATTGTGGCTCATTACACCTGCCAATGACTTTAGCAAAGGGTTCCCGACCCTTCTGTCCATCCAGTTTCACCCTGACGTCCTGCCCAGGTTGTAGTGCAGGAAGCGGTTGTGCAGAGTGACGGCGGTCATGGAAAAACTGGTAAACTGACTTCGCCTGAATGTCCTTTTGCTGGACTTGATGTCTGCCCACAGGAACAGCTTGTAGTTTCTCCTCCAGCATCGGTAGTGTAGTTTGAATGTGTCTTCCAGCCATAAGTAAAGCTGGGCTCACCCCTGTTGCTGCACTGGGTGTCACCCTGTAACACATTAGAGCGCGATGCAGATCAGGCTGTTTCAGCGCCTAGCAGTCTACACGGCTCACTCGGCAGCGCTGTTCGTCTGGGGGTAATGAGGGCTAGCTGGTGTGTGCACAAACCCATATCTCTGACTCAAGTGCTGAAACTTTGCGGATGTGAGCTGTGTGGCACTGTCATTCACCAGTTTGAGTGGTATTCCCCATCTCACAAACATGCCTGTTAATGACTTGACGCCTAGATGTGGAAGACAGGTGATATCCCGAGAGTAATAGTCAGTCACAATTAGATAGTTCTGTCTCTCTAACTCACACAAATCTGCAGCAATGCGCTGCCAGGGGCCCCCAGGTAAAGGTGTGGTGAGAAGTGGTTCAAGTCTCTGAGTAGGTTTGTTTTCAATGCAGAATTTGCATGCTGACACCGTCTGTGTGATCTCTGCACTGATGCGTGGCCACCACACTGACATCCTGACTCATGCTCGGCACCTTGTCAGTCCTTGGTGTCCCTCACGCAGCTGTTTCAGCACATCAGATCGTAGTGCCATAGGAATGACAATCCTGTCCTGATACAACAGGTATCAGAGAGGTGTGTTCTTGTGGAGTAATATCAATGCGGAGATGGAAATAATATCTTCGGTGGCCATCGGTTTCTGATAAAACCCATGATCATTTGCAGCTCTCCATCATGTTGTGTGACTGTGCGGATTGCACTGAGTTTTTGTAATGAGACTAGTGCGTTAGTTATAATTGACTACACATATGCTCGTAACTCATGGTCCATGCCCCCGTCACCCACTTCAGTCAATGGGCTCCTGGAGAGGGTATCTGCGATGACCCGCTGTTTCCCCTGGACATGCTCTGCTACTACATGAAACCTTAAAAGGTGCATGAGGAGCCTTTGGCACACTGGAGGGGCTTTGTCTAAGTCATGTGTGTTTATGAGGCGCACGAGAGGTTTGTGGTCCATTTGCAGGCGGAAGC
Organism: Lampris incognitus; assembly: GCF_029633865.1. Classification (NCBI taxonomy): domain Eukaryota; kingdom Metazoa; phylum Chordata; class Actinopteri; order Lampriformes; family Lampridae; genus Lampris; species Lampris incognitus. The sequence goes on from NC_079215.1 coordinate 37,479,574, forward strand.
TATCCATGCCCTGCACATAGCGTGCAAAACGTTCACACGCCCACACACCTGCTATTTGGGAGTATCGCCCTTTGAGTCAGACAGGGTGCAGGAGCAGAATGCCACTGGCTTTAACTCACCATCACATTCCTGTCATAATGTTGCTCCTAAGCCATAGCTACTAGCATCAGCACTGATGACAGTTTTCCAGTTGGCATCATAATATGCAAGTGCTGGGGCTGAAACAAGCATGGCTTTAACCGTGTCAAATGTCTGTCCTTGTGCATCACTCCATACTCACTCACTCTCGCTCTCTTAAGCAGGCTGGTGATTGGGTGCAGCTTCGTGGAGAGGCCAGGCAGGAAACATCCTACAGAGTTAATGAGACCTAGCACCTGACGAAGTTCCTCAACATTTGTTGGAGTTGGCATTTGCGAAATAGCTTTCCCTTTGTTAGGGTCTGATTTCATGCCCTCTGCGCTTATGACATGGTCAAAGTACTGTGACTCTGACCTGCCAAAATGGCACTTAGCCTTATTCAGCTTCAAGCCACTGTTTCTTATTGTCCTCAGTACAGCATTGAGACAACTGCCGTACTCCTCCTGTGTTGCTCCGAAGATAAGTATGTCGTCCATTACACGACAACTCCTTCGTGACCTCTCAACAGTGTTGACATCTGTCTTTGGAAGATTTCAGGGGCTGACGTAATTCCGAATGGCAGCCGTTGGAAGCAGAATCTGCCTATAGGGGTTATGAACATCGTCAGCTTTTGGCTGCTTGCGTCCAGGGGAATCTGCCAGAATCCACATGAAGCGTCCAGAGTGGAGAACACTTTTGCTCCAGCCAGCTGTGGAGCAATATCCTCCAAAGTTGACAGAATGTACCTCTCTCGCTTTACTGCCTTGTTGAAGCGTTTTGAGATCGATACACACCCGCACTTGGTCTTTACTTCTCTTTTTTAAAGGAATCATTGGGGCACACCAATCAGTGAGCTCTGTGACCTCTTCAATTGTGCCCAGGGCCAACATTCGCTTGAGTTCAGCCTCCACTTTTGAGAAAGGGGGGAACGGGATGGGACGTGGTGTCGTCAGAGTGTAGGGCTCAGCTTCACTTTTCAGTTCAATTTGAACAGGGTCACAATTGAGCAGACTTATCTCTCCAAACACATCACCAAGCACGAGTGTGTCGATGGCATCAACTCTCATGACCAGTCCCATATGTCCCCTTCTGACAGTTACCCAGTATCGGTATTGTTGTCCTTTGTACTGACTTGTGGCCAGAAACTTGCCTATACACCTCACTTCGTCCCTGGAACTGGTGACACAGGGTTTTTTTTTCCCTGTTGTGACTAATCATGTGCTCTGTGGCAGTCTATTAAATGCATTCTGTGACATCACAGTGATATCTGCCCCTGTATCCATTTTGAATTCCACAGTGCTGCCATTTACAGGTAACTCCACGAACCACTCATTTTCTGAATCCGGCTGCTCAATTATGATTGGCGTAGCTTCAGTTACTCCTCCAAGGAAAAATGTCTCCTCTCTGTCTGATGCCTTATTGGACACAACAGCCACCTCTTTTAGCATTTTTGTTTGACACACTGCCTCAAAATGTCCCACTTTGTTTTACTTTCTGCACCTCTTGTTCTTGGCTGGGCATGGATGTGTTTTCTCAAGTTGTCTATTACAGCGAGAACAGGTAATGGGGAATTTTGACTCAACATGTTGCTGCTTTCTTTGCCATGGTTTGTTGTTGCTGCTCTTTTTAGCCACATCCATGTTTTTATTATGGAGCTGCCATCTCCCTTGTCTCACAGCATCCACTGCACAGTCTGCATACAGACTCATAGTCTGCTGCTTGATTTGTTTGCTTTGGCGTGCTATTTGTATAGCCCTTTCAAGCGAGAGGTCTGGCTCGAGCTTTAACTTCTGACAAACGTCATTGTCATATCAATATGCCGAGAACAATCTTTTCTTGTATCTTTAGTACCTCCAAACTCACAGTACTGTGCTAGCTCATACAAGCTTCTAACAAAAGCTTCAACCAACTCATTGGGCTTCTGTACACATTTGTGAAAACATGTCATTGTTGTTGTCGGAATTATCGTCATCCTCTTGCTGCTCAAACACAAGAGTCGTATATTGCCTCTGCCTCTCTTCTCATGGCGTAGAGAAGCGTGTTCACTTGGCCTTCCTCGCTGTCCTTGTCCAGTTTCGATGCTACCCAAAAGCGGTCAAAGCGGCAGCGCCACATTGGCCGTTCAGACGGTCGTGTGAAATCCAGTGGTTCTGGTGGTCCAAGCTTTGCCATTTTTTCTTCTGCAGGCGTCCAGTTGGCCACTTCTGACACCGTGTCATGCACGGTAATACAATAAAGGGAACCGACAGCTGGTTGTGTGTTCCTAACTTAAACGTTTTTATTAACAGAGCCTCATACACGTTGCATTCACCATGTTACCAACCGAAGAACACTGATGATGTCATACCAGTGCGACCACGGTGGCCTGTAGTCCCTGATCAATACACACTTATTACACACTGTGAAATCATTCATGTGCATATCACGTGTGTGTAGATAAAAGGTTGTGCACGTGCATGCACAAAAGAGCACACAAGGTGTGTCGGCTAAAACAAACCGTGTTATATCTGTAATCTGACAAAGCTACCAGAGGTTGCACATCTCAATGGGGAATGGCGCAACAAAACGCCGAACACCTCTTCCTCCACTTTCCCCCACCTCCTGTTTGGTTTTTCATACAACTCTGCAGTCTTTTTTTTTTTTTTTGAATTTTCTCCCTTTTTCTGCCCAGTTGTATCCGGCCAATTATGCCACTCTTCCAAGTCGTCCCGGTCATTGCCCCCCCCCCCCCACCCGATCTGGGAAGGGCTACAGACTACCACATGTCTCCTCCGATACATGTGGAGTAGCCAGCTGCTTCATTTTACCTGACAGTGAAGAGTTTCGCCAGGGGGGCGTAGCGCGTGGCAGGATCACGCTATTCCCTCCAGTCCCCCCCCCCTCCCGAACAGGCAACCCAACCGACCAGAGGAGGCGCTAGCGCAGCAGCCAGGACACATACCTATATCTGGCTTCCCACCTGCAGACACGACCAACTGTGTCTGTATGGACGCCCGACCAAGCCGGCAGCAACATGGGGATTCGAACCGACGTCCGACGTGTTGGTAAGCAACAGAATAGACCGCTGCGTTACCCGGATGCCCACCCTTCAGTCTTTTGTTTGTTTTAGGTTTGACAGAATTTAGTTAGCAGAGGCATAGTGGTTAGCACAGTCGCCTCACAGCAAGAAGGTCCTGGGTTCGAGCCCAGGGTAGTCCAACCTTGGGGATCGTCCCGGGTCACCCTCTGTGTGGAGTTTGCATGTTCTCTTCGATTCTGCGTGGGTTTCCTCCCACAGTCCACAGACATGTAGGTCAGGTGAATTGGCCATACTAAATTGTCCCTAGATGTGAATGTGTGTGTGTGTGTGTGTGTGTGTGTGTGTGTGTGTGTTGTGTGTGAGTGTGTGTGTGTGAGTGTGTGTGTGTGTGTGTGTGTGGGCCCTGTCATGGTCTGGCAGCCTGTCTATGATGTCTCCCGCTTGCTGCCCAATGACTGCTGGGATAGTCTCCAGCATCCCTGCGACCCTGAGTAAGGATAAGCGGTTTGGATAATGGATGGATGGATTGATAGTTAGCTGAGAACGTATCCTCTGAGCAACATACCCACCCCCTCCCCCGCCCCATTATTTTCCTCCAATCCCTCTCCCTCTAATTGCAGGTCAACCTAACAGGACAGCCGTATAGAGACTAAAGGAAATGCACGTGTAAACAGCAGGAGTAGGTTCCAAAAGTCCTCTTTCTCTCTATTTCCTGCCCTATCGTATTTCTATCTCTTCGTCTCCTTCTCTCCTTGATCTCCTCCTCCATTAACCCCCCCCCCCCACACACACACACACACACGCACACTTCTCCTGCACTGGTTCATCCTCATGTATATTTATATTACAAAGCTGGAAAAGTCAGGCAGACTTAAAGTGAAAACCACAACTTGAGAATACTAGCAGACTTACAAATGCATGTGTGTGCATGCATATGTGTGTGTGTGTGTGTGTGTGTGTGTGAGAGGGGACGAGAGAGAGAGGAGAGAGAGAGATGAGAGAGAGAGAGGAGAGGATGAGAGGAGAGAGAAGAGAGAGAGAGAGAATGCTCACATGTTAACATTGTTTTTTGTTTTTTTGTGGATTCAAGCTTCTTTTATATTCAAGAGTTGAATTTCACATCCATCTACCACCCACCTACCCTTGGTTTCTCTCTCTCTCTCTCTCTCTCTCTTCTCTTCTCTCTCCTCTCTCTCTCTCTCTCTCTCTCTCTTCTCTCTCTCTCTCTCTCTCTCTCTCTCTCTCTCTCTCTCTCTCTTCTCTCTCTCTCTCTCTCTCTCTCTCTCTCTCCTCTCTCTCTCTTCTCTCTCTCTCTCTCTCTCTCTCTCTCTCTCTCTCTCTCATCTCATCTCTCTCTCTCTCTCCTCTCTCTCTCTCTCACTCT